>NW_020312202.1:0-45146 GCF_002999335.1 Cyclospora cayetanensis | reverse complement strand
CTGCCTGTCTCCACCAACACTCCGCACCACAGGTTTAGGGGACCAGTGGTACCAAACACCACCTACGCCACATTGGCTGCTTATCCGCACCCACACCCAAGCCGCACCTGGCTTCCACAACCCACTGCCTGAAAATCGTCAACGCAGACTGGCATTAGCAAATGCGCACCATCAGTGCAAAGGCTGCATTACGTACAACAGGGAATCATCAAAGAACTCCAGCGACTCGAAGGTGGTTAGGCTCTCCTGAACAAGCATGCCGCTAACCCCTACAATTGCCCCACTCCCTTCTGCCACTGCAATAGATAACATATGAGCATTCATGGATGGTGCACATTGCGTGCAGTGTGAAGCCTACTGCTCTTCATGCGCCTGCACATAACAACAGTGCTAGACATCCCACTGCAGCACACAAGCTAGATGCTGCCCTGAACGCATATGCATTACCTACAGCAAAAACACATACTACACCCCACACCTTTGCATGCAAAGAGCGCACTGCCCAAGCCATGCAGCGTGCAAATGTTCATCAGCCTCAATATCAATTCCGCATCAAAGCGACAGCAAGTGCTATCCTATGGGCCCATGCTAGAACCACTCTAGTCTTATGGCCAAACTCGCATAAGCATTCCATACACTAAAACCAACTGACCACTTCTCCAAACACATGCCATACAACAAGCCTCCACATTGTATAAAGCACCAATTCGGCATAGCCCCATACTCACCTAATGGGTTCTATTGTTGCTATTGCCATTGTTGCTTTGACCACATGCAATACGACACGACGACACCAACGCAGATTTAAGCACAGGAGCCGTACTGCCACTGGCGTCCTAACCACCTGCCAACTCAGCATCGTGATGCCAAAGTCCCCTAAACGCACGGACGCCTGCCTGTCTCCACCAACACTCCGCACCACAGGTTTAGGGGACCAGTGGTATCAAACGCCACGTACGCCACATTGGCTGCTTATCCGCATCCACACCCAAGCCGCACCTGGCTTCCACAACCCACTATCTGAAAATCGCCAACGCAGACTGGCATTAGCAAATGTGCACAATCAGTGCAAAGGCTGCATTAAGTACAACAGCAAAACATCAAAGGAATTCAGCGACTCTTAGGTGCATAGGCTCTCCTGAACAAGCACGCCGCTCGCCCCTACAATTGTTCCTTTCACCTGCGTCCGCTACAATCGATAACCTATGAGCGCCCATGTGGGGCGCACATTTAGTGCAGTGTGAAGCCTACTCCTGTTCATGCGCATGCACATAACAACAGTGCTAGCCATCCCACTGCAGCACACAAGCTGGATGCTCCCCTAAACGCACATGCATTACCTACAGCAAAAACACATACTACACCCCATACCTTTGCATGCAAAGAGCGCACTGCCCAAGCCATGCAGCGTGCATATGTTCACCAGCCTCCATATCAATTCCGCATCAAAGCGACAGCAAGTGCTAGCCTATGCGCCCATGCTAGAACCACTCTGGTCTTATGGCCAAGCTCGCATAAGCACTCCATACGCTAAAAAACAACTGACCACTTCTCCAAACACATGCCATGCGACAAGCCTCCACATTCTATGAAGCACCAATTCGGCATAGCCCCATAATGACATAGTGAGTTCTATTGCTGCTATTGACATTGTTGCTGCGACCACATGCAATACGACACGACGACACCAACGCAGATCTAAGCACAGGAGGCGCACTGCCACTCGCTTCCTAACCACCTGCCAACTCAGCATCGTAATGCCGAGGCACCCTAAACGCACGGTCGCCTGCCTGTCTCCACCAACACTCCGCACCACAGGTTTAGGGGACCAGTGGTACCAAGCAACACCTACGCCACATTGGCTGCTTATCCGCACGCACACCCAAGCCGCACCTGGCTTCCACAACCCACTCCCTGAAATTCGTCGACACAGACCGGCATTAGCAAATGTGCACAATCAGTGCAAAGCCTGCATTACGTACAACACTGAATAATCATCATACAAGTACAGCGACTCGAAGGTGGTTAGGCTCTGCTGAACAAGCATGCCGCTAACCCCTACAATTGTCCCTTTCATCTGCTGCCACTGAAATAGATAATATATGAGCATTCGCGGGAGGCACACATCCAGTGCAGTGCGCAGCCTACTCCTGTTCATGCACGTGCACATAACAACAGTGCTAGCCATCCCAATGCAGCACACAAGCTAGATGCTGCCCTGACCCTACATGCATTACCTACAGCAAAAACACATACTACACCCCACACCTTTGCATGCAAAGAGCGCACTGCCCAAGCCATGCAGCATGCAAATGTTCACCAGCATCCATATCAATTCCGCATCAAAGCGAATGCAAGCGCTATCCTATGGGCCCCTGCTAGAACCACTCTAGTCTTATGGCCAAGCTCGCATAAGCATTCAATACGCTGGAAGCAACTGACCACTTCTCCAAACACATGCCATGCAATAAGCCTCCACACTGTATGATGCACTTATTCGGCATAGCCCCATAATGACATAATGAGTTCTATTGCTGCTATTGCCATTGTTGCTTTGACCACATGCAATACGACACGACGACACCAACGCAGATTTAAGCACAGGAGGCGCACTGCAACTGGCGTCCTAACCACCTGCCAACTCAGCATCGTAATGCCAAAGTCCCCTAAACGCACGGACGCCTGCCTGTCTCCACCAACACTCCGCACCACAGGTTTAGGGGACCAGTGGTACCAAACACCACCTACGACATATTGGCTGCTTATCCGCACCCACACCCAAGCCGCACCTGGCTTCCACAACCCACGTACTAAGAATCGTTAGCGCAGACCGGCGTCAGCAAATGCGCACAATCAGCGCAGAGCCTGCATTACGTACAACACTGAATAATCATCATACAAGTACAGCGACTCGAAGGTGGTTAGGCTCTGCTGAACAACCATACCGCTAGCCCCTAAAATTCTCCCTTTCACCTGCTGCCACTGCAATAGATAATATATGAGTATTTAGCTAAAGCACACATCAAGTGCAGTGCGAAGCCTACTCCTGTTCATGCGCCTGCACATAACAACAGTGCTAGCCATCCCAATGCAGCACACAAGCTAGATGCTGCCCTGAACATACATGCATTACCTACAGCAAAAACACATACTACACCGCATACCTTTGCATGCAAAGAGCGCACTGCCCAAGCCATGCAGCGTGCAAATGTTCACCAGCCTCCATACCAATTCCGCATCAAAGCGACGGCAAGTGCTAGCCTATGGGCCCATGCTAGAACCACTCTAGTCTTATGGCCTAGCTCGCATAAGCATTCCATACGCTGGAAGCAACTGACCACTTCTCCAAACACATGCCATACAGCACACCTCAACCCTCTATGAAGCACCGATTCGGCATAGCCCCATAATGACATAAGCGGTTCTAGTGCTGCTATTGCCATTGTTGCTTTGACCACATGCAATACGACACGATGACACCAACGCAGATTTAAGCACAGGAGCCGTACTGCCACTGGCGTCCTAACCACCTGCCAACTCAGCATCGTAATGCCAAAGTCCCCTAAACGCACGGTCGCCTGCCTGTCTCCACCAACACTCCGCACCACAGGTTTAGGGGACCAGTGGTACCAAACACCACCTACGCCACATTGGCTGCTTATCCGCACCCACACCCAAGCCGCACCTGGCTTCCACAACCCACTGACTGGCAATCGCAAGGGCAGACTGGCATTAGCAAATGCACGCCATGAGCGCAAAAGCCTGGATTCAGTTCAGCAGCGAATCATTATACAAGTACAGCGACTCGAAGTTCGTTACGCTCTGCTGAACAAGCATGCCACTAGCCCCTACAATTGTTCCTTTCACCTGCTGCCACTGCAATCGATAACATATGTGCATCAATTAGAAACACACATACAGTGCAGTGTGAAGCCTACTCCTGTTCATGCACGTGCACATAACAACAGTGCTAGCCATCCCACTGCAGCACACAAGCTAGATGCTGCCCTGAACCTACATGCATTACCTACCTACAGCGAAAACAAATACTACACCCCACACCTTTGCATGCAAAGAGCACAGTGCCTGAGCCATGCATACAGCACGCAAATATCCACCATTCTTCATATGAATTCTGCATCAAAGCGACGGCAAGTGCTAGCCGATGGGCCCCTGCTAGAACCACTCTAGTCTTATGGCCAAGCTCGCATAAGCATTCAATACGCTGGAAAGACTGACCACTTCTCCAAACACATGTCGTACAACAATTCCCAACATCGTATGAAGCACCAACTCGGCATAGCCCAATCATGACATAATGGGTTCTATTGCTGCTATTGACATTGTTGCTTTGACCGCATGCAATACGACACGACGACACCAACGCAGATTTAAGCACAGGAGGCGCACTGCAACTGGCGTCCTAACCACCTGCCAACTCAGCATCGTAATGCCAAAGTCCCCTAAACGCACGGACGCATGCCTGTCTCCGCCAACACTCCGCACCACAGGTCTAGGGGACCAGTGGTACCAAACACCACCTACGCCACATTGGCTGCTTATCCGCACCCACACCCAAGGCGCACCTGGCTCCCACAACCCACTGCCTAACAATAGCAAGGGCAGACTGGCAGTAGCAAAAGTGCACCATCAGCGCAAGTCTTGCATTAAGTACAACAGCAAAACATCAAAGAACTCCAGCGACTCGAAGGTGCTTAGGCTCTGCTGAACAAGCATGCCGCTAGCCCCTACAATTCCCCCTTTCACCTGCTGCCACTGCAATAGATAACATATGTGCATCAATTAGAAACACACATACAGTGCAGTGCGCAGCCTACTGCTGCTCATGCCCCTGCACATAACAACAGTGCTAGCCATCCCAATGCAGCACACAAGCTAGATGCTGCCCTAAGCCCACATGCATTACCTACAGCAAAAACGCATACTACACCCCACACCTTTGCATGCAAAGAGCGCAGTGCACAAGCCATGAGACGTGCAAATGTTCACCAGCCTCCATATCGACTCCGCATCAAAGCGAATGCAAGTGCTAGCCCATGGGCCCCTGCTAGAAACCACTCTAGTCTTATGGCCAAGCTCGCATAAGCATTCCATACACTAAAAACTACTTACCACTTCTCCAAACACATGCCATACAGCACGCCTCCACATTGTATGAAGCACCAATTCGGCATAGCCCCAAACTCACATAAGCGGTTCTATTACTGCTACTGATATTGTTGCTTTGACCACATGCAATACGACACGACGACACCAACGCAGATTTAAGCACAGGAGCCGCACTGCAACTGGCGTCCTAACCACCTGCCAACTCAGCATCGTAATGCCAAAGCAGCCTAAACGCACGGACGTCTGCCTGTCTCCACCAACACTCCGCACCACAGGTTTAGGGGACCAGTGGTACCAAACACCACCTACGCCACATTGGCTGCTTATCCGCACCCACACCCAAGCCGCACCTGGCTTCCACAACCCACTCCCTAAAAATCGTCACCACACATTTGCTTTAGCAAATGCGCACCATCAGCGCAAAGACTGCATTAAGTACAACAGGGAATCATCAAAGAACTCCAGCGAGTCGAAGGTGCATGGGGTCTGCTGTACAAGCATGCCGCTCGGTACTTCAATTGTTCCTTTCACCTGCGTCCGCGACAATAGATAATACATGAGCTTTTAGCTGCAGCGCACATCAAGTGCAGTGTGCAGCCTACTCCTGTTCATGCGCCTGCACATAACAACAGTGCTAGCCATGCCACTGCAGCACACAAGCTAGATGCTGCCCTGACCTTACATGCATTACCTCCCTACAGCGAAAACACATACTACACCCCATACCTTTGCATGCAAAGAGCGCACTTTGCAACCCATGCAGCGTGCAAATGTTCACTAGCCTCCATATCAATTCCGCATCAAAGCGACGCCAAGTGCTAGCCTATGCGCCCCTACTAGAACCACTCTAGTCTTATGGCCAAGCTCGCATAAACATTCCATACACTAAAACCAACTGACCACTTCTCCAAACACATGCCATGCAACAAGCCTCCACATTGTATAAAGCACCAATTCGGCATAGCCCCATACTCACATAAGCGGTTCTATTACTGCTATTGAAACCCTTGTTTCGACCACATGCATCACGACACGATGACACCAACGCAGATTTAAGCACAGGAGCCCTAATGCCACTGGCGTCCTAACCACCTGCCAACTCAGCATCGTAATGCCAATGCAGCCTAAACGCACGGACGGCTTCCTGTCTCCACCAACACTCCGCACCACAGGTTTAGGGGACCAGTGGTACCAAACAACACCTATGCCACATTGGCTGCTTATCCGCACCCACACCCAAGGCGCACCTGGCTTCCACAACGCACAAACTGAAAAGCGTCAACGCAGAGTGGCAGCAGCACATGTGCACCATCAACGCAAAGGCGGCATTACGTACAACAGGGAATCATCAAAGAAGTACAGCGACTCGAAGGTGGTTAGGCTCTCCTGAACAAGCATGCCGCTCGCCCCTACAATTGGCCCTTTCACCTACCGCCACTGCAATAGATAATGTATGACTATTTTGCTGAAACACGCATTTACTGCAGTGCGCAGCCTACTCCTGTTCGTGCGCCTGCACATAACAACAGTGCTAGCCATCCTACTGTAGCACACAAGCTAGATGCTCTCCTAAGCCCACATGCATTAGCTACAGCGAAAACACATACTATACCCCACACCGTTGCATGCAAAGAACGCACCGTCCGAACCGTGCATCCTGTAAATGTTCACCAGCCTCCATACCAATTCCGCATCAAAGCGACAGCAAGTGCTATCCTATGGGCCAATGCTAGAACCACTCTAGTCTTATATCCAAGCTCGCATAAGCATTCCATACACTAAAAACTACTTACCAATTCTCCAAACACATGCCATGCAACAAGCCTCCACATTGTATGAAGCAACAACTCGACATAGCCCCATACTCACATAAGCGGTTCTATTACTGCTATTGACATTATTGCTTTGACCACATGCAATACGACACGACGACACCAACGCAGGTTTAAGCACAGGAGCCGCACTGCAACTGGCTTCCTAACCACCTGCCAACTCAGCATTGTAATGCCAAAGTCCCCTAAACGCACGGACGCCTGCCTGTCTCCACCAACACTCCGCACCACAGGTTTAGGGCACCAGTGGTACCAAACGCCACCTATGAGACATTGGCTGCTTATCCGCACCCGCACCCAAACCGCAACTGCCTTCCACAACCCACTGACTGAAACCGCCAACGCAGAGCGCCATTAGCAAATGTGCAATATCAGTGCAAGGGCTGCATTACGTACAACAGGAAATCATCAAAGAACTCCAGCGACTCGAAGGTGGTTAGGCTCTGCTGAACAAGAATGCAGCTAACCCCTACAATTATCACTTTCACCTGCTGCCGGTGCAATAGATAACATATGAGCATCAACCAGAAATCCATATACAGTGCAGTGTGAAGCCTACTCCTGTTCATGTGCCGGCACATAACAACAGTGCTAGCCATCCCACTGCAGCACACAAGCTAGTTGATGCCCTGAACGTACATGCATTACCTACAGCGAAAACACATACTACACCCCACACCTTTGCATGCAAAACCCGCCCACTGGCCAAGCATATGCAGCGTGCAAATGTTTACCAGCCTCCACATAAACTCCGCATCAAAGCGACGGCAAGTGCTAGCCGATGGGCCAATGCGAGAAACCACTCTAGTCTTATGGCCAAGCTCGCATAAGCATTCAATACACTGGAAGCAACTGACCAATTCTCCAAACACATGCCATGCAACAAGCCTCCACATTGTATGAAGCAACAATTCGGCATAGCCCCATACTCACCTAATGGGTTCTATTGTTGCTATTGCCATTGTTGCTTTGACCACATGCCGTACGACACGACGACACCAACGCAGATCTAAGCACAGGAGCCGTACTGCCACTGGCGTCCTAACCACCTGCCAACTCAGCATCGTAATGCCAAAGCAGCCTAAACGCACGGACGCCTGCCTGTCTCCACCAACACTCCGCACCACAGGTTTAGGGGACCAGTGGTACCAAACAACACCTACGCCACATTGGCTAATTATCTGCACCCACACCCAAGCCGCAACTGCCTTCCACAACCCACTGACTGAAAATCGCCAACGCAGACTGGCATTAGCAAATGCGCACCATCAGTGCAAAGGCTGCATTACGTACAACAGCGAATCATCAAAGAAGTACACCGATCGAAGCTGGTTAGGCTCTGCTGAAAAAGCATGCCGCTAACGCCTACAATTATCACTTTCACCTGCTTCCGCTGCAATAGATAATATATGAGTATTTAGCTGAAGCAAACATCCAGTGCAGTGTGAAGCCTACTCCTGTTCATGCGCCTGCACATAAACACAGTGCTAGCCATCCCACTGCAGTACACAAGCCAGACGCTTGCCTAAGCCTGTATGCATTACCTACAGCAAAGACACATACTACACCCCACACCTTTGCATGCAAAGAGCGCACTTTGCAACCCATGCAGCGTGCAAATGTTCACTAGCCTCCATATCAATTCCGCATCAAAGCGACGCCAAGTGCTAGCCGATGGGCCAATGCGAGAAACCACTCTAGTCTTATGGCCAAGCTCGCATAAGCATTCCATACACTAAAAACAACTGACCACTTCTCCAAACACATGCCATGCAACAAGCCTCCAGACTGTGTGAAGCAACAATTCGGCATAGCCCCACACTGACACAATCGTTCCTATTGCTGCTATTGACATTGTTGCTGCGACCACATGCAATACGACACGACGACACCAACGCAGATCTAAGCACAGGAGGCGCACTGCCACTGGCGTCCTAACCACCTGCCAACTCAGCATTGTAATGCCAAAGTCCCCTAAACGCACGGACGCATGCCTGTCTCCACCAAAAAACACTCCGCACCACAGGTTTAGGGGACCAGTGGTACCAAACACCACCTACGCCACATTGGCTGTTTATCCGCACCCACACCCAAACCGCAACTGCCTTCCACAACCCACTGACTGAAAATCGTCACCACACATTTGCTTTAGCAAATGCGCACTATCAGCGCAAAGGCTGCATTACGTACAACAGCGAATCATCAAAGAAGTACACCGATCGAAGTTGGTTAGGCTCTGCTGAAAAAGCATGCCGCTAACGCCTACAATTATCACTTTCACCTGCTTCCGCTGCAATAGATAATATATGAGTATTTTGCTGAAACACACATCCAGTGCAGTGTGCAGCCTACTCCTGTTCATGCGCCTGCACATAAACACAGTGCTAGCCATCCCACTGTAGCACACAAGCCAGACGCTTGCCTAAGCCTGTATGCATTACCTACAGCAAAAACACATACTACACCCCACACCTTTGCATGCAAAGAGCGCACTGCCCAAGCCATGCAGCATGCAAATGTTTACCAGCCTCCAGATCAACTCCGCATCACAGCGACAGCAAGTGCTAGCCGATGGGCCAATGCGAGAAACCACTCTAGTCTTATGGCCAAGCTCGCATAAGCATTCCATACACTAAAAACAACTGACCACTTCTCCAAACACATGCCATGCAACAAGCCTCCACACTGTATGAAGCAACAATTCGACATAGCCCCATACTCACATAAGCGGTTCTATTACTGCTGTTGACATTATTGCTTTGACCACATGCAATACGACACGACACGAACGCAGATCTAAGCACAGGAGGCGCACTGCCACTGGCGTCCTAACCACCTGCCAACTCAGCATCGTAATGCCAAAGTCCCCTAAACGCACGGACGCCTGCCTGTCTCCACCAACACTCCGCACCACAGGTTTAGGGGACCAGTGGTACCAAACACCACCTACGCCACATTGGCTGCTTATCCACACACACACCCAAGGCGCACCTCGCTTCCACAACCCACTCCCTAAAATTCGTCAACGCAGACCGGCGTCAGCAAATGCGCACTATTAGCGCAAAGGCTGCATTAAGTACAACAGCGAATCATCAAAGAACTCTAGCTAGTCGAAGGTGGTTAGGCTCTGCTGAACAAGCATGCCGCTCGGCTCTACAATTTTCCCTTTCACCTGCTGCCACTGCAATAGATAATATATGAGCTTTTAGCTGAAGCGCACATTTAGTGCAGTGCGCAGCCCACTCCTGCTCGTGCGCCTGCACATAACAACAGTGCTAGCCATCCCACTGCAGCACACAAGGTAGATGCTGCCCTAAACGCATATGCATTACCTACAGCGAAAACAAATACTACACCCCACACCTTTGCATGCAAAGAGCGCACTTTGCAACCCATGCAGCGTGCAAATGTTCATCAGCCTCCATATTAATTCCGCATCAAAGCGACGCCAAGTGCTAGCCGATGGGACCATGCTAGAACCACTCTAGTCTTATGGCCAAGCTCGCATAAGCATTCCATACACTAAAAACAACTGACCACTTCTCCAAACACATGCCATGCAACAAGCCTCCAGACTGTGTGAAGCACCAATTCGGCATAGCCCCATACTCACATAAGCGGTTCTATTACTGCTACCGATATTGTTGCTTTGACCACATGCAATACGACACGACGACACCAACGCAGATTTAAGCACAGGAGCCGCACTGCCGCTGGCGTCCTAACCACCTGCCAACTCAGCATCGTAATGCCAAAGTCCCCTAAACGCACGGACGCCTGCCTGTCTCCACCAACACTCCGCACCACAGGTTTAGGGGACCAGTGGTACCAAACACCACCTACGCCACATTGGCTGCTTATCCGCACCCACACCCAAGGCGCGACAGCCTTTCACAACCCACTGGCTGAAAATTGTCAACGCAGAATGGCATTAGCAAATGCGTACTATCAGCGCAAAGGCTGCATTACGTACAAGAGCGAATCATCAAAGAACTACAGCGACTAGAAGGTGGTCAGGCTCTCCTAAAAAAGCATGCAGCTAGGTTCTACGACTCTCCCTTTCACCTGCTGCCACTGCAATAGATAATGCATGGCTATATAGCTGAAACGCACATCAAGTGCAGTGTGCAGCCTACTCCTGTTCATGCGCATGCACATAACAACAGTGCTAGCCATCCCACTGCAGCAAGCACACAAGCTAGATGCTGTCCTAAGCCTACATGCATTACCTACAGCAAAAACACATACTACACCCCACACCTTTGCATGCAAGCAGCGCACTGCCCACCCCATTCAGCGTGCGAATGCTCACTAGCCTCCATATCAATTCCGCATCAAAGCGACTGAAAGTGCAGCGGGTGGGCCCATGCTAGAACCACTCTAGTGTCATGGCCAAGCTCGCATAAGCATTCCATACACTAAAAACAGCTTACCACTTCTCCAAACACATGCCATGCAACAAGCCTCCACATTGTATGAAGCAACAATTCGGCATAGCCCCATACTCACATAAGCGGTTCTATTGTTGCTATTGGCATTGTTGCTTTGACCACATGCAATATGACACGACGACACCAACGCAGATTTAAGCACAGGAGCCCTAATGCCACTGGCGTCCTAACCACCTGCCAACTCAGCATCGTAATGCCAAAGCAGCCTAAACGCACGGACGCCTGCCTGTCTCCACCAACACTCCGCACCACAGGTTTAGGGGACCAGTGGTACCAAACACCACCTACGCCACATTGGCTGCTTATCCGCACCCACACCCAAGCCGCACCTGGTTTCCACAACCCACTATCTGAAAATCATCAACGCAGACTGGCATTAGCAAATGCGCACCATCAGTGCAAAGGCTGCATTCCGTTCAACAGCGAATGGTGAAAGAAGTACAACGATCGAAGCTGGTTAGGCTCTGCTGAACAAGCATGCCGCCCGCCCCTACAATTCTCCCTTTCACCTGCTGCCACTGCAATAGATAACATATGTGCATTCATGTGAGAACCACACATCCAGTGCAGTGTGAAGCCTACTCCTGTTCATGCGCTCGCATATAACAACAGTGCTAGCCATCCCACTGCAGCACACAAGCTAGATGCTGCCCTAAGCCTACATGCATTACCTACAGCAAAAACACATACTATACCCCACACATTTGCATGCAAAGAGCGCGCTGCCCAAGCCATGCAGCATGCAAATGTTCACCATTCTTCAGATCAATTCCGCATCAAAGCGACGCCAAGTGCTAGCCGATAGGCCCGTGCGAGAACCACTCTAGTCTTATGGCCTAGCTCGCACAAGCACTCCATACACTAAAAACAACTGACCACTTCTCCAAACACATGCCATGCAACAAGCCTCCACATTGTATGAAGGAACAATTCGGCATAGCCCCATACTCACATAAGCGGTTCTATTACTGCTATTGACATTTTTGCTTTGACCACATGCAGTACGACACGACGACACCAACGCAGGTTTAAGCACAGGAGCCGCACTGCAACTGGCTTCCTAACCACCTGCCAACTCAGCATCGTAATGCCAAAGTCCCCTAAACGCACGGACGCCTGCCTGTTTCCACCAACACTCCGCACCACAGGTTTAGGGCACCAGTGGTACCAAACGCCACCTATGAGACATTGGCTGTTTATCCGCACCCACACCCAAGCCGCACCTCGCTTCCACAACCCACTGGCTGAAAATCGCCAATGCAGACTGGCATTATCAAATGCGCACTATCAGCGCAATGGCTGCATTACGTACAGCAACGAATGACCAAAGAAGTACACCGACTGAAAGGTGGTTTGGCTCTGCTGAACAAGCATGTCGCTAGCCCCTACAATTGTCCCTTTCACCTGCTGCCACTGCAATAGATAATGTATGAGCATCCACATGAGGCACACATCCAGTGCAGTGTGCAGCCTACTCCTGTTCATGCCCCTGCACATAACAACAGTGCTAGCCATCCTACTGCAGCACACAAGCTAGATGCTGCCCTAAGCCCACATGCATTACCTACAGCAAAAACACATACTACACCCCACACCTTTGCATGCAAAGAGCCCACTTTGCAACCCATGCAGCGTGCAAATGTTCACTAGCCTCAATATCAGTTCCGCATCAAAGCGACGCCAAGTGCTAGCCGATGGGACCGTGCTAGAATCCCTCTAGTCTTATGGCCTAGCTCGCCTAAGCATACCACACAGTAAAAACAACTTACCAATTCTCCAAACACATGCCATGCAACAAGCCTCCACATTGTATGAAGCACCAATTCGACATAGCCCCATAATGACATAGGCAGTTCTATTACTGCTATTGCCATTGCTGCTTTGACCACATGCAATACGACACGACGACACCAACGCAGATTTAAGCACAGGAGCCGCACTGCCACTGGCGTCCTAACCACCTGCCAACTCAGCATCGTAATGCCAAAGCAGCCTAAACGCACGGACGCCTGCCTGTCTCCACCAACACTCCGCACCACAGGTTTAGGGGACCAGTGGTACCAAGCACCACCTACGACATATCGGCTGCTTATCCACACACACACCCAAGCCGCAACTGCCTTTCACAACCCACGTTCTAAGACTCGTCAACGCAGACTAGCAGTAGCAAATGCGCACCATCAGTGCAAAGGCTGCATTCGGCTCAACAGAGAATCATCAAAGAACTGCAGCTAGTCGAAGGTGCTTAGGCTTTCCTGAACAAGCATGTCGCTAGCCCCTACAATTGTTCCTTCCACCTGCTGCCACTGCAATAGATAACCTATGAGCATCCATATGAGGCACACATTTAGTGCAGTGCGCAGCCTACTCCTGTTCATGCCCCTGCACATAACAACAGTGCTAGCCATCCCACTGCAGCACACAAGCTAGATGCTCCCCTAAACGCACATGCATTACCTACAGCAAAAACACATACTACACCCCACACCCTTGCATGCAAAGAGCGCACTGCCCAAGCCATGCAGCATGCAAATGTTCACTAGCCTCCATATCAATTCCGCATCAAAGCGAATGCAAGCGCTATCCTATGGGCCCATGCTAGAACCACTCTAGTCTTATGGCCTAGCTCGCATAAACATTCCATACGCCAAAAAAAATTACCACTTCTCCAAACACATGCCATGCAACAGGCCTTGACACTGTATGTAGCACCAATTCGGCATAGCCCCATCATGACATAGGCGGTTCTATTACTGCTATTGACATTGTTGCTTTGACCACATGCAATACGACACGACGACACCAAAGCAGATTTAAGCACAGGAGCCGCACTGCCGCTGGCGTCCTAACCACCTGCCAACTCAGCATCGTAATGCCGAGGCAGCCTAAACGCACGGACGCCTGCCTGTCTCCACCAACACTCCGCACCACAGGTCTAGGGAACCAGTGGTACCAGACAACACCTACGCCACATTGGCTGCTTATCCGCACCCACACCCAAACCGCACCTGGCTTTCACAACCCACTAACTGAAAATCGTCAACGCAGACTGGCAGTGGCAAATGCGCACCATCAGTGCAAAGGCTGCATTACGTACAACACCGAAGCATGCAGGAACTCCAGGGACTCGAAGCTGCTTAGGCTCTGCTGAACAAGCATGCCGCTAGCACCTACAATTGTCCCGTTCACCTGCTGCAACTGTAATTGGTTACACATGACCATTCATATGAGAAATACATTAGGTGCAGTGCGCAGCCTGATTCTTCCCCACAGCATGCACATAACAGCAGAAGTAGCCATTCCACTGCACCACACAAGCTAGATGCTGCCCTAAGCCCACATGCATTATCTACAACAAAACCACATACTACACCCCACACCTTTGCATGCAAAGAACGCACTGCCCAAGCCATACACCGTGCAAATGTTCATCAGCCTCCATATCAATTCCGCATCAAAGCGACGCCAAGTGCTAGCCGATGGGACCGTGCTAGAACCACTCCAGTCTCATGGCAAAGCTCGCATAAGCATTCCATACACTAAAAACAACTTACCACTTCTCCAAACGCATATCCTGCAAGACGCCTCCACACTGTATGAAGCACCAAGTCCGGAATAGCCCCATACTCACATAAGCGGTTCTATTCTTGCTATTGCCATTGCTGTTTTGACCACATGCAACACGACACGACGACACCAACGCAGATTTAAGCACAGGAGCCGTATTGCGGCTGGCGTCCTAACCACCTGCCAACTCAGCATCGTAATGCCAAAGTCCCCTAAACGCACGGACGCCTGCCTGTCTCCACCAACACTCCGCACCACAGGTTTAGGGGACCAGTGGTACCAAACAACGCCTACGCCACATTGGGGCTGCTTATCCGCACCCACACCCAAGCCGCAGCTGGCTTCCACAACCCACTAACTGAAAATCGTCAACGCGAACCGTCATTAGCAAATGCGCACCATCAGTGCAAAGGCTGCATTAAGTACAACAGCGAATCATCAAAGAACTACAGCGACTCGAAGGTGCTTAGGCTCTCCTGAACAAGCATGCCGCTCGCCTCTACAATTACCACTTTCACCTGCTGCCACTGCAATAGATAATGCATGGCTATTTAGCTGAAACACACATCCAGCGCAGTGCGCAGCCTACTCCTGTTCATGCACCTGCACATAACAACAGCGCTAGCCATCCCACTGCAGCGCACAAGCTAGATGCTGCCCTGAACCTACATGCATTACCTACAGCGAAAACACATACTACACCCCACACCTTTGCATGCAAGCAGCGCACTTCCTGTGGCATGCAGCATGCAAATGTTTACCAGCCTCCATATCAATTCCGCATCAAAGCGACTGAAAGTGCTAGCCGGTGGGCCCCTGCTAGAACCACTCTAGTCTTATGGCCAAGCTCGCATAAGCATTCCATACGCCAAAAACAACCGACCACTTCTCCAAGCACATGCCATGCAACAAGCCTTGACACTGTATGATGCACTTATTCGGCATAGCCCCATCATGACATAATGAGTTCTATTGCTGCTATTGACATTGTTGCTTCGACCACATGCAATACGACACGACCACACCAACGCAGATTTAAGCACAGGAGCCGTACTGCCACTGGCGTCCTGACCACCTGCCAACTCAGCATCGTAATGCCAAAGTCGCCTAAAAGCACGGAAGCCTGCCAGTCTCCACCAACACTCCGCACCACAGGTCTAGGGAACTAGTGCTGCCAAGCACCACCTACGCCACATTGGCTGCTTATCCGCACCCACAACCAAGCCGCAGCTGGCTTCCACAACCCACTAACTGAAACTCGTCAACGCAGACTGGCATTAACAAATGCGCACCATCAGTGCAAAGGCTGCATTCCGTTCAACAGCGAATGATCAAAGAACTACAGGCATTCGAACGTGCTTAGGCTCTCCTGAACAAGCATGCCACTAGCCCCTACAATTGTCCCTTTCACCTGCTGCCACTGCAATGGATAATGTATGAGCATTATATGGGAGACGCACATCCAGTTCAGTGTGCAGCCTACTGCTGCTCATGCGCCTGCACATAACAACAGTGCTAGCCATCCTACTGCAGCATACAAGCTAGATGCTCCCCTGAGCCTACATGCATCACCTACAGCGTAAACACATACTACACCCCACACCTTTGCATGCAAAGAGCCCACTTTGCAACCCATGCAGCGAGCAAATGTTCACTAGCCTCAATATCAGTTCCGCATCAAAGCGACGCCAAGTGCTAGCCGATGGGACCGTGCGAGAACCACTCTAGTGTCATGGCCAAGCTCGCATAAGCATTCAATACGCTGGAAGCAACTGACCGCTTCTCCAAACACATGCCATGCAACAAGCCTCCACACTGTATGAAGCACCAATTCGACATAGCCCCATACTCACATAAGCGGTTCTATTGCTGCTATTGCCATTGTTGCTTTGACCACATGCAATATGACACGATGACACCTACGCAGATTTAAGCACAGGAGCCGCACTGCAACTGGCGTCCTAACCACCTGCCAACTCAGCATCGTAATGCCAAAGTCCCCTAAACGCACGGACGCCTGCCTGTCTCCACCAACACTCCGCACCACAGGTTTAGGGCACCAGTGGTACCAAGCACCACCTACGCCACATTGGCTGCTTATCCGCACCCACACCCAAACCGCACCTGGTTTCCACAACCCACTGCCTGAAAATCATCAACGCAGACTGGCAGTAGCAAATGCGCATCATCAGTGCAAAGGCTGCATTACGTACAACAGCAAAACATCAAAGAACTACAGCGACTCGAAGCTGCTTAGGCTCTCCTGAACAAGCATGCCGCTGGCTCCTACAATTGGCCCTTTCACCTGCTGCCACTGCAATAGATAATATATGGCCATTTAGCTTAAACACACATCCAGTGCAGTGCACAGCCTACTCCTGTTCGTGCGCATGCACATAACAACAGTGCTAGCCATCCTACTGCAGCGCACAAGCTAGATGCTGCCCTAAGCCTACATGCATTACCTACAGCGAAAACACATACTACACCCCACACCTTTGCATGCAAAGAGCGCACTGCCTGAGCCGTGAGACGTGCAAATGTTCACCATTCTTCAGATCAATTCCGCATCAAAGCGACGCCAAGTGCTAGCCGATGGACCCCTGCTAGAACCACTCTAGTCTTATGGCCTAGCTCGCATCAGCATTCCATACACTAAAAACAACTGACCACTTCTCTAAACACATGCCATGCAACAAGCCTCCACATTCTATGAAGCACCGATTCGGCATAGCCCCATAATGACATAAGCGGTTCTATTCTTGCTATTGCCATTGCTGCTTTGACCACATGCAATACGACACGACCACACCAACGCAGATTTAAGCACAGGAGCCGCACTGCGACTGGCTTCCTAACCACCTGCCAACTCAGCATCGTAATGCCAAAGTCCCCTAGACGCACGGACGCCTGCCTGTCTCCACCACAAAAACTCCGCACCACAGGTATAGGGGACCAGTGGTGGCAAGCGCCACCTACGCGACATTGGCTGCTTATCCGCACCCACACCCAAACCGCACCTGGCTTCCACAACCCACGAACTGAAAATCGTCAACGCAGACTGGCGTCGGCAAATGCGTACTATCAGCGCAAAGGCTGCATTACGTACAACAGCGAATGATGAAAGAAGTACAGCGACTCGAAGGTGGTTAGGCTCTCCTGATCAACAATTCCGCTCGGTCCTTCAATTGTCCCTTTCAACTTCAGTCACTGCAGTACATATACTATGAACGTTCATGTGAAACACACATCCAGCGCAGTGCGTAGCCTGATTCTTCCCCACAGCATGCACATAACAACAGTGCTAACCATCCCACTGTAGCACACAAGCTAGATGCTCCCCTGAGCCTACATGCATTACCTACAGCAAAAACACATACTACACCCCACACCTTTGCATGAAAAGAGCGCACTTTGCAACCCATGCAGCGTGCAAATGTTCACTAGCCTACATATTAATTCCGCATCAAAGCGACGCCAAGTACTAGCCGATGGGACAGTGCTAGAATCCCTCTAGTCTTATGGCCTAGCTCGCATAAACATTCCATACACTAAAAACAACTGACCACTTCTCCAAACACATGCCATGCAACAAGCCTCCACATTGTATGAAGCACCAATTCGACATAGCCCCATAATGACATAGGCGGTTCTATTACTGCTATTGCCATTGTTGCTTTGACCACATGCAATACGACACGACGACACCAACGCAGATTTAAGCACAGGAGTCCTACTGCCACTAGCGTCCTAACCACCTGCCAACTCAGCATCGTAATGCCAAAGTCCCCTAAAAGAACGGACGCCTGCCTGTCTCCACCAACACTCCGCACTACAGGTCTAGGGGACCAGTGGTGGCAAGCACCACCCACGCCACATTGGCTGCTTATCCGCACCCACACCCAATGCGTAACTGGCTTGTACAACCCACGTTCTGAAAATCGTCAACGCAGACTGGCGTCAGCGAATGCGCACAATCAGCACAAATGCTGGACTCAGGTCAGCAGCGAATGATCAAAGAACTGCAGCTAGTCGAGGGTGCTTAGGCTCTCCTGAACAAGCACGTCGCGCGGTCCTACAATTGTCCCTTTCATCTGCTGCCACTGCAATAGATAACATGTGAGCCTCCATGGGAGTCACAGATCCAGTGCAGCGCACAGCCTACTGCTGTTCATGCGCATGCACATAACAACAGTGCTAACCATCCCACTGTAGCACACAAGCTAGATGCTGCCCTAAACGCACATGCATTACCTACAGCAAAAACACATACTACACCCCACACCTTTGCATGCAAAGAGCGCACCTTGCAACCCATGCAGCGTGCAAATGTTCACTAGCCTCAATATCAATTCCGCATCAAAGCGACGCCAAGTGCTAGCCGATGGGACCGTGCGAGAACCACTCTAGTCTTATGGCCTAGCTCGCATAAGCATTCCATACGCCAAAAACAACTGACCACTTCTCCAAACACATGCCGTACAACAGGCCTCCACATTGTATAAAGCACCAATTCGGCATAGACCCATACTCACATAAGCGGTTCTATTACTGCTATTGATATCGTTGCTTTGACCACATGCAGTACGACACGACGACACCAAAGCAGATTTAAGCACAGGAGCCGCACTGCCACTGGCGTCCTAACCACCTGCCAACTCAGCATCGTAATGCAAAAGTCGCCTAAGCGTACGGACGCCTGCCTGTCTCCACCAACACTCCGCACCACAGGTTTAGGGCACCAGTGGTACCAAACACCACCTACGCCACATTGGCTGCTTATCCGCACCCACACCCAAGGAGCACCTGGCTTCCACAACTCACTGCCTGAAAATCGTCAACGCAGACTGGCAGTAGCAAATGCGCCCCATCAGCGCAATGGCTGCATTACGTACAACAGCGAATCATTAAAGAACTGCAGCGACTAGAAGGTGGTTAGGCTCTGCTGAACAAGCATGCCGCTAGCTCCTACAATTCTCCCTTTTTCCCGTTGCCACTGCAATAGATAATATATGCGCATCTACATGAGACACGGATCTCGTGCAGTGTGAAGCCTACTCCTGTTCATGTGCCTGCACATAACAACAGTGCTAACCATCCCACTGCGCCACACACGCTAGATGCTGCCCTGACCCTACATGCATTACCTACAGCAAAAGCAAATACTGCACCCCACACCTTTGCATGCAAACAACGCACTTTGCAACCCATGCAGCGTGCAAATGTGCACCACCCTCCATACCAAATCCGCATCAAAGCGACGGCAAGTGCTAGCCGATGGGACCGTGCGAGAATCACTCTAGTCTTATGGCCTAGCTCGCATAAACATTCCATACACTAAAAACAACTGACCACTTCTCCAAACACATGCCATGCAACAAGCCTTGACACTGTATGAAGCACCAATTCGACATAGACCCATACTCACATAAGCGGTTCTATTGCTGCTATTGACATTGTTGCTTTGACCACATGCAATACGACACGACGACACCAACGCAGATTTAAGCACAGGAGCCGCACTGCCACTGGCTTCCTAACCACCTGCCAACTCAGCATCGTAATGCCAAAGTCGCCTAGACGCACGGACGCCTGCCTGTCTCCACCAACACTCCGCACCACAGGTTTAGGGGACCAGTGGTACCAAACACCACCTACGCCACATTGGCTGCTTATCCGCACCCACATCCAAGGAGCACCTGGCTTCCACAACCCACTGGCTGAAATTGTCAACGCAGACTGGCGTCGGCAAATGCGCACTATCAGCGCAAAGACTGCATTACGTACAACAGCGAATCATCAAAGAACTCTAGACAGTCGAAGGTGCTTAGGCTCTCCTGAACAAGCATGCCACTCGGCTCTACAATAGTCCCTTTCACCTGATGCCACTGCAATGGATAATGTATGAGCATTCATGTAAAACACACATTTAGTGCAGTGCGCAGCCTACTCCTGTTCATGTGCCTGCACATAACAACAGTGCTAACCATCCCAGTGCAGCACACAAGCTAGATGCTGCCCTGAACCTACATGCATTACCTACAGCAAAAACACATACTACACCCCACACCTTTGCATGCAAACAACGCACTTTGCAACCCATGCAGCGAGCAAATGTTCACCAGCCTCCATACCAATTCCGCATCAAAGCGACGCCAAGTGCTAGCCGATGGGACCGTGCTAAAACCACTCTAGTCTTATGGCCAAGCTCGCATAAGCATTCCATACACTAAAAACAACTGACCACTTCTCCAAACACATGCCATGCAACAAGCCTTGACACTGTATGAAGCACCAATTCGGCATAGCCCCATAATGACATAAGCGGTTCTATTGCTGCTATTGACATTGTTGCTTTGACCACATGCAATACGACACGACGACACCAACGCAGATTTAAGCACAGAAGCCGCACTGCAACTGGCTTCCTAACGAATTGCCAACTCAGCATCGTAATGCCAAAGTCGCCTAAACGCACGGAAGCCTACCTGTCTCCACCAACACTCCGCACCACAGGTTTAGGGAACCAGTGGTACCAAACAACACGTGTGACGCATTGGCTGCTTATCCGCACCCACACCCAAACCGCACCTGGTTTCCACAACCCACTGCCTGGACCTCGTCAACGCAGACTGGCAGTAGCAAATGCGCACCATCAGCGCGATGGCTGCATTACGTACAACAGAAAAACATTTAAAAATTCTACCCACTCGAGGGTGCTTAGGCTCTCCTGAACAAGCATGCCGCTCGCCTCTACAATTATCACTTTCACCTGCTGCCACTGCAATAGATGAAATATGAGCATCCATGTTAGACACACATCGAGTGCAGTGCGCAGCCCACTCCTGTTCATGTGCCTGCACATAACAACAGTGCTAACCATCCCACTACAGCACACAAGCTAGATGCTCCCCTGAGCCTACATGCATTACCTACAGCAAAAGCACATACTGCACCCCACACCTTTGCATGCAAAGAGCGCACTTTGCAACCCATGCAGCGTGCAAATGTTCACTACCCTCCATACCAATTCCGCATCAAAGCGACGCCAAGTGCTATCCTATGGGACCGTGCGAGAACCACTCTAGTCTTATGGCCTAGCTCGCATAAGCATTCCATACACTAAAAACAACTGACCACTTCTCCAAACACATGCCATGCAACAAGCCTCCACATTCTATGAAGCACCGAATCAGCATAGACCCATACTCACATAAGCGGTTCTATTACTGCTATTGCCATTGCTGCTTTGACCACATGCAATACGACACGACGACACCAACGCAGATTTAAGCACAGGAGCCGTATTGCCACTGGCTTCCTAACCACCTGCCAACTCAGCATCGTGATGCCAAAGTCGCCTAAACGCACGGAAGCCTGCCTGTCTCCACCAACACTCCGCACTACAGGTTTAGGGCACCAGTGGTACCAAACACCACCTACGACATGTCGGCTGCTTATCCGCACCCACACCCAAGGAGCACCTGGCTTCCACAACCCACTGCCTGGAATTCGTCAACGCAGACTGGCGTAGGCAAACGCGCCCCATCAGCGCAAAGGCTGCATTACGTACAGCAGTGAATCATCAAAGGGATTCAGCGACTAGACGGTGGGTAGGCTCTCCTGAACAAGCATGCAGCTAGCCCCTAGGATTGTCCCTTTCACCTGCTGCAACTGCAATAGATGATGTATGAGCTTTTAGCTGAACCACAGATTCAGTGTAGTGCGCAGCCTACTCCTGTTCATGCGCATGCGCATAACAACAGTGCTAAACATTCCACTGTAGCACACAAACTAGATGCTGGCCTAAGCCTACATGCATTACCTACAGCAAAAACACATACTACACCCCACACCTTTGCACGCAAAACAGGCGCTTGCTAACCCATGCTGCATACGAATGTTTCCAGCCTACAAATCAATTCCGCATCAAAGCGACAGCAAGTGCTAGCCGATGGGCCCCTGCTAGAACCACTCTAGTCTTATGGCCTAGCTCGCATAAGCATTCCATACACTAAAAACAACTTACCACTTCTCCAAACACATGCCATGCAACAGGCCTCCACATTGTATAAGCACCGAATTGGCATAGCCCCATACTCACATAAGCGGTTCTATTGCTGCTATTGATACCGTTGCTCTGACCACATGCAATACGACACGACGACACCAACGCAGATTTAAGCACAGGAACCGCACTGCCACTGGCGTCCTGACCACCTGCCAACTCAGCATCGTAATGCCAAAGTCCACTAAATGGACGGAAGCCTGCCTGTCTCCACCAACACTCCGCACCACAGGTCTAGGGAACCAGTGGTGGCAAGCGGCACCTACGCCACATTGGCTGTTTATCCGCACCCACACCCAAACCGCAACTGCCTTCCACAACCCACTCCCTGGAATCCGTCAACGCAGACTGGCGTCGGCAAATGCGCACCATCAGTGCAAAGGCTGCATTACGTACAACAGTGAATCATCAAAGAACTACAGCGACTAGAAGGTGGTTAGGCTCTGCTGAACAAGCATGCCACTCGGTCCTGCGATTGTCCCTTTCACCTTTGGCCACTGTAATAGATAATGTATGAGAATTTATGCGACCCACACATTCAGTGAAGTGAGCAGCCTGATTCTCTCCCCCAGGGACCGCACATAACAACAGTGCTAACCATCCCACTACAGCACACAAGCTAGATGCTGCCCTGACCCTACATGCATTACCTACAGCAAAAACACATACTGCACCCCACACCTTTGCATGCAAAGAACGCACTGTCCGAGCCGTGCACCGTGCAAATGTTCACTAGCCTCCATACCAGTTCCGCATCAAAGCGACACCAAGTGCTAGCCCATGGGCCCATGCTAGAACCACTCTAGTCTTATGGCCAAGCTCGCATAAGCATTCCATACGCCAAAAACAACTTGCCACTTCTCCAAACACATGCCATGCAACAGGCCTTGACGCTGTATGAAGCACCGATTCGACATAGCCCCATACTCACATAAGCGATTCTATTGCTACTATCGACATTGTTGCTTTGACCACATACAATACGACACGACGACACCAACGCAGATTTAAGCACAGGAGCCGCACTGCAACTGGCGTCCTAACCACCTGCCAACTCAGCATCGTAATGCCAAAGCAGCCTAAACGCACGGAAGCCTGCCTGTCTCCACCAACACTCCGCACTACAGGTTTAGGGGACCAGTGGTACCAAGCACCACCTACGCCACATTGGCTGCTTATCCGCACCCACACCCAAGCAGCACTTGGCTTCCACAACCTACTAACTGAAAATCGTCAACGCAGACTGGCAGGAGCAAATGCGCACCATCAGTGTAAAGCCTGGATTCAGTTCAGCAGCGAGTCATCAAAGAACTCCAGGTAATCGAAGGTGCTTAGGCTCTGCTGAACAAGCATGCCGCTAGCCCTACAATTGTCGCTTTCACCTGCTGTCACTTCAAGAGACAATATGTGAGCATTCATGTGAGACACGGATCTCGTGCAGTGCGCAGCCTACTCCTGTTCATGCGCATGCACATAACAACAGTGCTAGCCATCCCACTGCAGCACACAAGCTAGATGCTGCCCTGACCCTACATGCATTACCTACAGCAAAAACACATACTACACCCCACACCTTTGCATGCAAAGAACGCACTGCCTGAGGCAAGCAGCGTGCAAATGTTCACTAGCCTCCATACCAATTCCGCATCAAAGCGACGGCAAGTGCTAGCCCATGGGACCGTGCTAGAAACCACTCTAGTCTTATGGCCAAGCTCGCATAAGCATTCAATACGCCAAAACCGACTGACCACTTCTCCAAACACATGCCATGCAACAAGCCTCCACATTCTATGAAGCACAAAAACGACATAGCCCTATATTGACATAAGCGGTTCTATTGCTGCTATTGATATCCTTGCTTTGACCACATGCAATACGACACGACGACACCAACGCAGATTTACGCACCGCAGCCGTACTGCCACTGGCGTCCTAACCACCTGCCAACTCAGCATCGTAATGCCGAAGCAGCCTAAACGCACGGAAGCCTGCCTGTCTCCACCAAAAAACACTCCGCACTACAAGTCTAGGGAACCAGTGGTACCAGACACCGCCTACGCCACATTGGCTGCTTATCCGCACCTACACCCAAGCCGCACCTGGCTTCCACAACCCACTAACTGAAAACCGCCAACGCAGACTGGGAGTAGCAAATGCGCCCCATCAGCGCAAAGGCTGCATTACGTACAACAGCGAATCATCAAAGAACTCCATCGACTAGAAGGTGCTTAGCCTCTCCTGAACAAGCATGGCAACAGCCCCTGAAATTGTCCCTTTCACCTGCTGCCACTGCAATAGATAATATATGCGCATCTACATGAGACACGGATCTCGTGCAGTGCGCAGCCTACTGCTGCTCATGCGCATGCACATAACAACAGTGCTAAACATTCCACTGTAGCACACAAGCCAGCTGCTGCTCTGAGCCTACGTGAAATACGTACAGCAAAAACACATACTACACCCCACACCTTTGCACGCAAAGCAAGCACTTTGCAACCCATGCAGCGTGCAAATGTTCACTAGCCTACATATCAATTCCACATCAAAGCGACGCCAAGTGCTAGCCCATGGGCCCCCGCGAGAAACCACTCTAGTCTTATGGCCTACTCGCATAAGCATTCCATACACTAAAAACAATTGACCGCTTCTCCAAACACATGCCATGCAACAAGCCTCCACATTGTATAAAGCACCAATTCGGCATAGACCCATAATGACATAGGCGGTTCTATTACTGCTATTGCCATTGTTGCTTTGACCACATGCAATACGACACGACGACACCAACGCAGATTTAAGCACAGGAGCCGCACTGCCACTGGCGTCCTAACCACCTGCCAACTCAGCATCGTAATGCCGAGGCAGCCTAAACGCACGGAAGCCTGCCTGTCTCCACCAACGCTCCGCACTACAGGTTTAGGGAACCAGTGGTACCAAACACCACCTGTGACGCATTGGCTGCTTATCCGCACCCACACCCAAACCGCACCTGGTTTCCACAACCCACTGCCTGAAAATCGTCAACGCAGACTGGCGTCGGCAAATGCGCACCATCAACGCAAAGGACGCACTGCGTAAAACACCGAAGCATGAAAGAACTGCAGCTAGTCGAAGGTGCTTAGGCTCTCCTGAACAAGCATGCCGCTAGCCCCTACAATTGTCCCTTTCACCTGCTGCCACTGCAATACATAGCAAATGAGAATTTATGCGACCCGCACATCGAGTGTAGTGCGCAGCCTACTCCTGTTCATGCGCATGCACATAACAACAGTGCTAAACATTCCACTACAGCACACAAGCTAGATGCTGCCCTAAGCCTACATGCATTACCTACAGCAAAAACACATACTGCACCCCACACCTTTGCATGCAAACAGTGCACTACCCAAGCCATGCAGCGTGCAAATGTTCACTAGCCTCAATATCAATTTCGCATCAAAGCGACGACAAGTGCTAGCCGCTGGGACCGTGCTAGAAACCACTCTAGTCTTATGGCCTAGCTCGCATAAGCATTCCTTACGCTAAAAACAACTTGCCACTTCTCCAAACACATGCCATGCGACAAGCCTCCACATTCTATGAAGCACCAATTCGACATAGCCCCATAATGACATAAGCGGTTCTATTACTGCTATTGCCATTGCTGCTTTGACCACATGCAATACGACACGACGACACCAACGCAGATTTAAGCACAGGAGCCGCACTGCCACTAGCGTCCTAACCACCTGCCAACTCAGCATCGTAATGCAAAAGCAGCCTAAACGCACGGAAGCCTGCCTGTCTCCACCAACACTCCGCACCACAGGTCTAGGGCAGCAGTGGTACCAAGCACCACCTACGACACATTGGCTGCTTATCCGCACCCACACCCAAGCCGCACCTGGCTTCCACAACCCACTAACTGGCAATCGTCAACGCAGACTGGCGTCGGCAAATGCGCACCATCAGCGCAACGGCTGGATTCAGTTCAGCAGCGAATCATGAAAGAAGTACACCGACTAGAAGCTGCTTAGGCTCTGCTGAACAAGCTTGCCGCTAGCACCTACAACTGTCCCTTTCATCCTAGGCGACAATAACAGATATTACACGCGAATCGGTGTGAGACACGGATCCAGTGCAGTGCGCAGCCTACTCCTGTTCATGCGCATGCACATAACAACAGTGCTAGACATCCCACTGCAGCACACAAGCTAGATGCTGGCCTGAACCTACATGCATTACCTACAGCAAAAACACATACTACACCCCACACCTTTACATACAAAGAACGCACTGACTGAGGCATGCAGCGTGCAAATGTTCACTAGCCTCCATATTAATTCCGCATCAAAGCGACGGCAAGTGCTAGCCCATGGGACCGTGCGAGAACCACTCTAGTCTTATGGCCAAGCTCGCATAAGCATTCCATACGCTAAAAACAACTGACCACTTCTCCAAACACATACCATGCAACAAGCCTCCACATTGTATCAAATACCGATTCGGCATAGCCTATATTGACATAAGTGGTTCTATTGCTGCTATTGATATTGTTGCTCTGACCACATGCAATACGACACGACGACACCAACGCAGATTTAAGCACAGAAGCCGCACTGCGACTGACTTCCTAACCACCTGCCAACTCAGCATCGTAATGCCAAAGTCGCCTAAGCGCACGGACGCCTGCCTGTCTCCACCAGCACTCCACACCACAGGTTTAGGGGACCAGTGGTGCCAAACAACACCTACGCCACATTGGCTGCTTATCCGCACCCACACCCAAACCGCACCTGGCTTCCACAACCCACTCCCTGAAATTCGTCAACGCAGACTGGCAGTAGCAAATGCGCATCATCAGTGCAAAGGCTGCATTACGTACAACAGCAAAACATTTAAAAACTCTACCCACTCAAAGGTGCTTAGGCTCTCCTTAACAAGCATGCCGCTAGCCCCTACAATTGTCCCTTTCACCTGCTGCCACTGCAATAGATAATATATGAGCGTCCATGTTAGACCCACATCGAGTGCAGTGCGCAGCCCACTCCTGTCCACGCGCCTGCACATAACAACAGTGCTAAGCATTCCACTGTAGCACACAAGCTAGATGCTGGCCTGAACCTGCATGCATTACCTACAGCAAAAAGCACGTACTACACTCCACACCTTTGCACGCAAACAGCGTAGTGCTTGAGCCGTGCACCGTGCAAATGTTCACTACCCTCCATACCAATTCCGCATCACAGCGACAGCAAGTGCTAGCCGATGGGACCGTGCTAGAACCCCTCTAGTCTTATGGCCAAGCTCGCATAGGCATTCCATACGCTAAAAACAACTGACCACTTCTCCAAACACATACCATGCAACAAGCCTCCACATTCTATGAAGCACAAAAACGACATAGCCCTATATTGAGATAAGCGATTCTATTACTACTATTGATACCGTTGCTTTGACCACATGCAATACGACACGACAACACCAACCCATATCTAAGCACAGCAGCCGTACTGCCACTGGCGTCCTAACCACCTGCTAAATGAGCGTCATCCTATCAAAGTCGCCTAAATGCACGGTAGCCTGCCTGTCTCCACCAACACTCCGCACTACAGGTTTAGGGAACCAGTGGTACCAAGCACCACCTACGACACATTGGCTGCTTATCCGCACCCACACCCAAGGCGCACCTGCCTTCCACAACCCACTGGCTGAAAATTGTCAACGCAGACTGGGGTCGGCAAATGCGCACCATCACCGCAAAGGCTGGATTCAGTTCAGGAGCGAGTCATCAAAGAACTCCAGGTAATCGAAGGTGCTTAGGCTCTCCTGAACAAGCATGCCGCTAGCACCTACAATTGTCCCTTTCACCTGCTGTCACTGCAATAGATAATGTATGAGTATTTTGCTGAAACACACATTTGGTGCAGTGTGCAGCCCACTCCTGTTCATGTCCCTGCACATAACAACAGTGCTAAACATTCCACTACAGCACACATGCTAGATGCTGGCCTAAGCCTGCATGCATTACCTACAGCAAAAACACATACTACACCCCACACCTTTGCACGCAAACAGTGCACTACCCGAGCCATGCAGCGAGCAAATGTTCACTAGCCTCAATATCGATTCTCCATCAAGGCGACGCCAAGTGCTAGCCAATGGGACCGTGCGAGAACCACTCTAGTCTTATGGCCAAGCTCGCATAGGCATTCCATACACTAAAAACAACTGACCACTTCTCCAAACACATACCATGCAACAAGCCTCCACATTGTATGAAGAACCAATTCGGCATAGCCTCATACTGACATAAGCGGTTCTATTGCTGCTATTGATATTGTTGCTTTGACCACGTGCAATACGACACGACAACACCAACGCAGATCTAAGCACAGCAGCCGTACTGCCACTGGCGTCCTAACCACCTGCCAACTGAGCGTCATCCTATCAAAGTCGCCTAAGCGCACGGTAGCCTGCCTGTCTCCACCAACACTCCGCACTACAGGTTTAGGGAACCAGTGGTACCAAACACCACCTACGCCACATTGGCTGCTTATCCGCACCCACACCCAAACCGCAACTGCCTTCCACAACCTACTGACTAAATATCGTGAACGCAGACTGGCGTAGGCAAATGCGCCCCATCAGCGCAAAGGCTGCATTAAGTACAACAGCGAATGATCAAAGATCTTCAGCGACTCGAAGGTGCTGAGGCTCTCCTGAACAAGCATGCCACTCGGTCCTTCAATTGTCCCTTTTAGATGATACCAAAGCAGTAGATGCTATTTGGGCATCCATGTGAGACGCATATCCAGTGCAGTGCGCAGCCTACTCCTGTTCATGCGCCTGCACATAACAACAGTGCTAACCATTCCACTGTAGCACACAAGCTAGATGCTGGCCTGAACCTACATGCATTACTTACAGCAAAAGCACGTACTACACCCCACACCTTTGCATGCAAAGAGCGCACTGCCCGAGCAATACAGCGTGTAAATGTTCACTAGCCTCAATATCAACTGCGCATCAAAGCGACAGCAAGTGCTAGCCGATGGGCCCGCGCGAGAAACCACTCTAGTCTTATGGCCAAGCTCGCATAAGCATTCAATACACTAAAAGCAACTAGCCGCTTCTCCAAACACATACCATGCAACAGTCCTCTACATTGTATGAAGCACCAACTCCGCATAGCCCCATATTGACATAAGCGGTTCTGTTGATGCATGGACCACATGCAATACGACACGACAACACCAACGCAGATTTAAGCACAGGAACCCTAATGCCACTGGCGTCCTAACCACCTGCCAACTCAGCATCGTAATGCCAAAGTCCCCTAAACGCACGGTAGCCTGCCTGTCTCCACCAACACTCCGCACCACAGGTCTAGGGGACCAGTGGTACCAAACACCACCTATGAGACATTGGCTGCTTATCCGCACCCACACCCAAATAGCACCTGGCTTCCACAACACACGGGCTAAAGTCGTCAACGCAGAACAGTGGTAGCAAAATGCGCACCATCAGCGCAAAGGCTGGATTCAGTTCACTAGCGAGTCATCAAAGAACCACATTGACTAGAAGGTGCTTAGGCTCTCCTGAACAAGCATGCCGCTCGGCTCTACAATTTTCCCTTTTGATGATACCGCTGCAATACATCCAATATGAGTATTCACGTGAACCACACATTCAGTGCAGTGCGCAGCCTACTGCTGCTCATGCGCATGCACATAACAACAGTGCTAGCCATCCCACTGCAGCACACAAGCTAGATGCTGGCCTGAGTCTACATGCATTACCTACAGCAAAAACACATACTATACCCCACACCTTTGCATGCAAAGAGCGCACTGCCCACGCCGTGCAGCGTGCAAATGTTCACCGCCTTCCATATCGATTCTCCATCAAAGCGACGCCAAGTGCTAGCCAATGGGACCGTGCTAGAACCACTCTAGTCTTATGGCCAAGCTCGCATAGGCATTCCATACGCCAAAAACGACTGACCACTTCTCCAAACACAAACCATGCAACAGGCCTTGACGCTGTATGAAGCACCAACTCGACATAGCCCCATAATGACATAAGCGGTTCTATTGCTGCTATTGATATTGTTCCTTTGACCACATGCAATACGACACGACAACACCAACGCACATTTAAGCACAGGAGCCGCACTGCCGCTGGCGTCCTAACCACCTGCCAACTCAGCATCGTAATGCCAAAGCAGCCTAAACGCACGGACGCCTGCCTGTCTCCACCAACACTCCGCACCACAGGTTTAGGGGACCAGTGGTACCAAACACCACCTACGCCACATTGGCTGCTTATCCGCACCCACAACCAAACCGCACCTGGCTTCCACAACCCACTAACTGAAAATCGTCAATGCAGACTGGCGTCGGTAAATGCGCACCATCAGCGCAAAGGCTGCATTACATACAACTGCGAACCAGTAAGCAAGTACAGCGACTGGAAGCTGCTTAGGCTCTCCTGAACAAGCATGACGCTCGCACCTACAATTCTCCCTTTCACCTTCTGCCACTGCGGTAGATAATGTATGAGCATCCATGTGAGACACACATCCAGTGCAGTGCGCAGCCTACTGCTGTTCATGCGCCTGCACATAACAACAGTGCTAAGCATTCCACTACAGCACACAAGCTAGATGCTGGCTTGAACCTCCATGCATTACCTCCAGGAAAAACAAAAACTACAGATTACGTATAACACCTTTGCATGCAAAGAACGCACTGCCTGAGGCATGCACCGTGCAAATGGTCACCACCCTCAATATCAATTCCGCATCACAGCGACGCCAAGTGCTAGCCGATGGGCCCCTGCTAGAACCACTCTAGTCTTATGGCCTAGCTCGCATAAGCATTCCATACACTAAAAACAACTGACCACTTCTCTAAACACATGCCATGCAACAAGCCTCCACATTGTATGAAGCACCGACTCGACATAGCCCCATACTCACATAAGCGGTTCTATTACTGCTATTGATACCGTTGCTTTGACCACATGCAATACGACACGACAACACCAACGCAGATTTAAGCACAGGAGCCCTAATGCCACTGGCGTCCTAACCACCTGCCAACTCAGCATCGTAATGCTAAAGTCCCCTAAACGCACGGACGCCTGCCTGTCTCCACCAACACTCCGCACCACAGTCTAGGGAACCAGTGGTACCACACAACACCTACGACACATTGGCTGCTTATCCGCACCCACACCCAAATCCCACCTTCCTTCCACAACCCACTAACTGGCAATCGTCAACGCAGACTGGCAGTAGCAAATGCGCATCATTAGCGCAAAGGCTGCATTACATACAACAGCGAATCATCAAAGAAGTCCAGCAACTCGAAGGTGCTTAGCCCCTCCTGAACAAGCATGCCGCCAGCCCTACAATTGTCCCTTTCACCTACTGCCACTGCAATAGATAATGTATAAGCGTCCATATGAGACACACATCGAGTGCAGTGCGCAGCCTACTCCTGTTCATGCGCATGCACATAACAACAGTGCTAACCATTCCACTGTAGCACACAAGCTAGATGCTGCCCTAAGCCTATATGCATTACCTACAGCAAAAACAAATACTACACCCCACACCTTTGCATGCAAAGAACGCACTGTTCAAGCCATGCAGCGTTTAAATTTTCAACACCGTCCATATCAATTCCGCATCAAAGTGACACCAAGTGCTAGCCGATGGGCCCGTGCTAGAAACCACTCTAGTCTTATGGCCAAGCTCGCATAAGCTTTCAATACACTAAAAACAACTTACCGCTTCTCCAAACACAAATCATGCAACAAGCCTCTACATTGTATAAAGCCCCAATTCGGAATAGCCCCATCATGACATAAGCGGTTCTATTGCTGCTATTGATATCCTTGCTTTGACCACATGCAATACGACACGACGACACCAACGCAGATTTAAGCACAGGAGCCGTACTGCCACTGGCGTCCTAACCACCTGCCAACTCAGCATCGTAATACCGAGGCAGCCTAAAAGCACGGTCGCCTGCCTGTCTCCACCAACACTCCGCACCACAGGTCTAGGGGACCAGTGGTACCAAACACCACCTACGCCACATTGGCTGCTTATCCGCGCCCACACCCAAATCGCACCTTCCTTCCACAACCCACTGCCTGGAATTCGTCAACGACGACTGGCATTAGCAAATGCGCACCATCAGCGCAAAGGCTGTATTACGTACAACAGCGAATCATCAAACAACTGCCGCCACTGGAAGGCGCTTAGGCACTCCTGAACAAGCATGCACCTCGGCCCTACAATTGTCCCTTTCACCTTCGGCCACTGCAACAGATACCATGTAACCACCCATGTTAGACACACATCCAGTGCAGTGCGCAGCCTACTCCTGTTCATGCGCCTGCACATAACAACAGTGCTAAGCACTCCACTGTAGCACACAAGCTAGATGCTGGCCTGACCCTACATGCATTACTTACAGCAAAAAGCATATACTACATCTAACACCTTTGCATGCAAAGAAAGCACTGCCCAAGCCATGCAGCGTGCAAATTTTCAACACCGTCCATATCAATTCCGCATCAAAGCAATGCCAAGTGCTAGCCGATGGGACCGTGCGAGAACCACTCTAGTCTTATGGCCAAGCTCGCATAAGCATTCCATACGCTTAGAACAACTGAGCGATTCTCTTAATTTATGCCATGCAACACGCCTCCACATTCTATGAAGCACCAACTCCGCATAGCCCCATACTGACATAAGCGGTTCTATTGCTGCTATTGATATTGTTGCTTTGACCACATACAATACGACACGACGACACCAACGCAGATTTAAGCACAGGAGCCGTACTGCCACTGGCGTCCTAACCACCTGCCAACTCAGCATCGTAATACCAAAGTCGCCTAGACGCACGGAAGCCTGCCTGTCTCCACCAACACTCCGCACCACAGGTCTAGGGGACCAGTGGTGCCAAACAACACCTACGCCACATTGGCTGCTTATCCGCACCCACACCCAAACCGCACCTGGCTTCCACAACCCACTGCCTGGAATTCGTCAACGCAGACTGGCAGTAGCAAATGCGCACCATCAGCGCAAAGGCTGCATTACGTACAACAGCGAATCATCATACAACTACAGCGAGTCGAGAGTGCTTAGGCTCTCCTGAACAAGCATGGCGTTAGCCCTACAATTGCCCCTTTCACCTTCGGCCACTGCAATAGATAACATGTAAGCATCCATGTGAGACATACATCCAGTGCAGTGCGCAGCCTGCTCCTGCTCATGCGCCTGCACATAACAACAGTGCTAACCATTCCACTGTAGCACACAAGCTAGATGCTGCCCCGGACCTACATGCATTTATTACACCAAAATCACATGCTACACCGCACAACTTTGCATGCAAAGAACGCACTGCCCAAGCCATGCAGCGTGCAAATGTTCACTAGCCTCCATATCAATTCCGCATCAAAGCGACAGCAAGTGCTAGCCGATGGGCCAATGCTAGAACCACTCTAGTCTTATATCCAAGCTCGCATAAGCATTCCATACGCTAAAAGCAACTGACCACTTCTCCAAACACATGCCATGCAACGAGCCTCCACACTGTGTGCAGTATGCATTCGGAACAGCCCCATAATGACATAAGCGGTTCTATTGCTGCTATTGATATACTTGCTTTGACCACATGCAATACGACACGACAACACCAACGCAGATTTAAGCACAGGAGCCCTAATGCCACTGGCGTCCTAACCACCTGCCAACTCAGCACCGTAATGCCAAAGTCCCCTAAACGCACGGACGCCTGCCTGTCTCCACCAACACTCCGCACCACAGGTCTAGGGGACCAGTGGTACCAAGCACCACCTACGACACATTGGGTGTTTATCCGCACCCACACCCAAACCGCACCTGGCTTCCACAACCTACTGACTAAATATCGTCAACGCAGACTGGCGTCTGCAAATGCGCACCATTAGTGCAAAGGCTGGATTGAGTTCAGCAGCTAGTGATCAAAGAACTGCAGCTAGTCGAAGGTGCTTAGGCTCTCCCGAACAAGCATGCCGCTAGCCCCTACAATCGTCCCTCTCACCTTCGGCTACTGCCGCAGATAATGTATAAGCATCCATGTGAGACACGGATCCAGTTCAGTGCGCAGCCTACCCCTGTTCATGCGCATGCACATAACAACAATGCTAACTATTCCACTGTAGCACACAAGCTAGATGCTGGCCTGAACCTACATGCATTACTTACAGCAAAAGCAAATACTACACCCCACACCTTTGAATCCAAAGAGCACGCTGGACGAGCCGTGCACCGTGCAAATGTTCACCACCCTCCATACCAATTCCGCATCAAGGCGACACCAAGTGCTAGCCCGTGGGCCCGTGCTAGAAACCACTCTAGTCTTATGGCCAAGCTCGCATAAGCATTCCATACGCTAAAAACAACTGACCACTTCTCCAAACACATGCCATGCAACACACCTCCACATTCTATGAAGCACCAACTCCGCATAGCCCCATAATGACATAAGCGGTTCTATTGCTGCTATTGATATTGTTCCTTTGACCACATGCAATACGACACGACGACACCAACGCAGATTTAAGCACAGGAGCCCTAATGCCACTGGCGTCCTAACCACCTGCCAACTCAGCATCGTAATGCCAAAGCAGCCTAAACGCACGGACGCCTGCCTGTCTCCACCAACACTCCGCACCACAGGTCTAGGGGACCAGTGGTGCCAAACACCACCTACGCCACATTGGCTGCTTATCCGCACCCACACCCAAGGAGCACCTGGCTTCCACAACCCACTGGCTGAAAATCGTCAACGCAGACTGGCAGTAGCAAATGCGCACCATCAGCGCAAAGGCTGCATTACGTACAGCAGCTAGTGATCAAAGAACTCCACCGACTAGAAGGTGCTTAGGCTCTCCTGAACAAGCATGCCGCTCGCCCCTACAATTGTCCCTTTCACCTTCGGCTACTGCAATAGATTACATGTAAGGATCCATGTTAGACACACATCGAGTGCAGTGCGCAGCCTACTCCTGTTCATGCGCCTGCACATAACAACAGTCCTAACCATCCCACTACAGCACACAAGCTAGATGCTGGCCTAAGCCTGCATGCATTACCTACAGCAAAAACAAATACTATACCCCACACCTTTGCATGCAAAGAGCGCACTGCCCAAGCCATGCAGCGTGCAAATGTTCACCACCCTCCATATTAATTCCGCATCAAAGCGACAGCAAGTGCTAGCCGATGGGACCGTGCGAGAACCACTCTAGTCTTATGGCCAAGCTCGCATAAGCATTCCATACGCTAAAAACGACTGACCACCTCTCCAAACACAAACCATGCAACAGGCCTCCACATTGTATGAAGCACCAAGTCCGCATAGCCGCATAATGACATAAGCGTTTTTATTGCTGCCATTGATATTGTTGCTTTGACCACATGCAATACGACACGATGACACCAACGCAGATTTAAGCACAGGAGGCGCACTGCCACTGGCTTCCTAACCACCTGCCAACTCAGCATCGTAATGCCAAAGTCCCCTAAACGCACGGACGCCTGCCTGTCTCCACCAACACTCCGCACCACAGGTCTAGGGAACCAGTGGTACCAAACACCACCTACACCACATTGGCTGCTTATCCGCACCCACACCCAAACCGCACCTGCCTTCCACAACCCACTAACTGAAAATCGTCAATACAGACTGGCGTCGGTAAATGCGCACCATCAGCGCAAAGGCTGGATTGAGTTCAGCAGCTAGTGATCAAAGAACTCCACCGACTAGAAGCTGCTTAGGCTCTCCTGAGCAAGCATGCCGCTAGCTCCTACAATTGGCCCTTTCACCTGCTGCCACTGCAATAGATTACATGTAAGCATCCATGTGAGACATACATTTGGTGCAGTGCGCAGCCTACTCCTGTTCATGCGCCTGCACATATCAACAGTGCTAAACATTCCACTGTAGCACACAAGCTAGATGCTGGCCTAAGCCTAGGTGCATTACCTACAGCAAAAACAAATACTATACCCCACACCTTTGCATGCAAAGAACGCACTGTCTGAGGCATGCAGCGTGCAAATGGTCACCACCCTCAATATCAATTCCGCATCAAAGCGACGGCAAGTGCTAGCCGATTGGACCGTGCGAGAACCACTCTAGTCTTATGGCCAAGCTCGCATAAGCATTCCATACGCCAAAAACAACTGACCACTTCTCCAAACATATACCATGCAACAAGCCTCCACATTCTATGAAGCACCAAATCGGCATAGCCCCATCATGACATAAGCGGTTCTATTGCTGCTATTGATATACTTGCTTTGACCACATGCAATACGACACGATGACACCAACCCATATCTAAGCACAGGAGCCGTACTGCCACTGGCTTCCTAACCGCCTGCCAACTCAGCATCGTAATGCCAAAGCAGCCTAAACGCACGGAAGCCTGCCTGTCTCCACCAACACTCCGCACCACAGGTCTAGGGGACCAGTGGTACCAAACACCACCTACGCCACATTGGCTGCTTATCCGCGGCCACACCCAAGGAGCACCTGGCTTCCACAACCCACTGGCTGAAAATCATCAACGCAGACTGGCATTAGCAAATGCGCATCATTAGCGCAAAGGCTGCATTACATACAACAGCGAATCATCAAAGAAGTCCAGCAACTCGAAGGTGCTTAGCCCCTCCTGAACAAGCATCCCGCTAGCCCTACAATTGTCCCTTTCAGCTGCTGCCACTGCACGAGATACCATGTAACCACCCATGTGAGACATACATCCAGTGCAGTGCGCAGCCTACTCCTGCTCATGCGCCTGCACATAACAACAGTGCTAACCATTCCACTGTAGCACACAAGCTAGATGCTGACATAAGCCTACATGCATTACCTATAGCAAAAGCACATACTACAACCCACACCTTTGCATGCAAAGAACGCACTTCGCAACTCACGCAGCGTGCAAATTTTCAACACCGTCCATATCAATTTCACATCAAAGCGGCAGCAAGTGCTAGCCGATGGGACCGTGCGAGAACCACTCTAGTCTTACAGCCAAGCTCGCATAAGCATTTCATACGGTAAAAACAACTGACCACTTCTCCAAACGTATATCCTGCAACAAGCCTCTACATTGTATGAAGCACCAAGTCCGCATAGCCCCATAATCACATAGTCGATTCAATTGCTGTTATTGATACCGTTGCTTTGACCACATGCAATACGACACGACGACACCAACGCAGATCTATGCACAGGAGCAGCACTGCCACTGGCTTCCAGACACCCTGCCAGCTCAGCACCGTGATGCCGAAGCAGCCTAAACGCACGGACGCCTGCCTGTCTCCACCACAAAAACTCCGTACCACAGGTCTAGGGGACCAGTGGTACCAAACACCACCTACGACACATTGGGTGCTTATCCGCACCCACACCCAAACCGCACCTGGCTTCCACAACGCACGAACTGAAAAGCGTCAACGACGACTGTCAGTAGCAAATGCGCATCATTAGCGCAAAGGCTGCATTGCGTACACCAGCGAATCATCAAAGAACTCCACCGACTAGAAGCTGCTCAGGCCCTCCTGAACAAGCATTCCGCTAGCTCCTACAATTGTCCCTTTCGGCCTCGGAAACTGCATTAGTTGACATATGGCATCCATGTTAGACACACATCGAGTGCAGTGCGCAGCCTACTCCTGTTCATGCGCCTGCACATAACAACAGTGCTAACCATTCCACTGCAGCACACATGCTAGATGCTGCCCTGAGCCTACATGCATTACTTACAGCAAAAACACATACTACACCCCACACCTTTGCATGCAAAGAACGCACTGACTGACTCATGCAGCGTGCAAATGTTCACCACCCTCCATATCGATTCCGCATCAAAGCGACGCCAAGTGCTAGCCGATTGGACCGTGCGAGAAACCACTCTAGTCTAATGGCCAAGCTCGCATAAGCATTCCATACGCTAAAAACAACTGACCACTTCTCCAAACACATACCATGCAATAAGCCTCCACATTGTATGAAGCACCAATTCGACATAGTCCCATACTCACATAAGCGGTTCTATTGCTGCTATTGATATTGTTGCTTTGACCACATGCAATACGACACGACAACACCAACCCATATCTAAGCACAGGAGCCGTACTGCCACTGGCTTCCTAACCACCTGCCAACTCAGCATCGTAATACCAAAGCAGCCTAAACGCACGGAAGCCTGCCTGTCTCCACCAACACTCCGCACCACAGGTCTAGGGGACCAGTGGTACCAAACACCACCTACGACACATTGGCTGCTTATCCGCACCCACACCCAAACCGCACCTGGCTTCCACAACCCACTGGCTGAAAAACGTCAATACAGACTGGCATTAGCAAATGCGCACTATCAGCGCAAAGGCTGCATTACGTACAACAGCGAATTATCAAAGAACTCCACCGACTAGAAGCTGCTTAGGCTCTCCTGAACAAGCATGCCGCTCGCCCTTACAATTCTCCTTTTCACCTTCGGCTACTGCAATAGAGAATGTATGAGCATCCATGTGAGACACACATCGAGCGCAGTGCGCAGCCTACTCCTGTTCATGCGCCTGCACATAACAATAGTGCTAACCATTCCACTGTAGCACACAAGCTAGATGCTGCCCTAAGCCTACATGCATTACTTACAGCAAAAACACATACTGCACCCCACACCTTTGCATGCAAAGAACGCACTGTCTGAGCCATGCAGCGTGCAAATGTTCACCACCCTCCATGTCGACTCCCCATGAGAGCGACGGGAGGTGCTAGCCGATTGGACCGTGCGAGAACCCCTCTAGTCTTATAGCCAAGCTCGCATAAGCATTCCATACGCTTAGAACAACTGAGTGATTCTCTTAATTTATGCCATGCAACACGCCTCCACATTCTATGAAGCACCAACTCCGCATAGCCCCATAATGACATAAGCGGTTCTATTGCTGCTATTGACATTCTTGCTTTGACCACATGCAATACGACACGATGACACCAACGCAGATTTAAGCACAGGAGCCGTACTGCCACTGGCGTCCTAACCACCTGCCAAGTCAGCATCGTAATACCAAAGCAGCCTAGACGCACGGACACCTGCCTGTCTCCACCAAAAAACACTCCGCACCACAGGTCTAGGGGACCAGTGGTACCAAACAACACCTACGCCACATTGGCTGCTTATCCGCACCCACACCCAAACCGCACCTGGCTTCCACAACCCACTGGCTGAAAATCGTCAACGCAGACTGGCAGTAGCAAATGCGCACCATCAGCGCAAAGGCTGCATTACGTACAGCAGCGAATTATCAAAGAGCTCCACCGACTAGAAGGTGCTTAGCCCTCCTGAACAAGCACACCGCTAAGAACTCCAATTTTCCCTTTTACCCTCTGCCACTGCAATAGATAACATCGGCCCGTGCATGTGAAAAGCACTCCGACTGCAGTGGGTAGCCTACTCCTGCTCATGCGCCTGCACATAACAACAGTGCTAACCATTCCACTACAGCACACAAGCTAGATGCTGGCCTAAGCCTACATGCATTACCTACAGCAAAAACACGTACTACACCTTTGCATGCAAAGAGCGCACTGCCTGAGCCATGCAGCGTGCAAATGTTCACTAGCCTCCATATCGATTCCGCATCAAAGCAACGGCAAGTGCTAGCCGATGGGACCGTGCTAGAACCCCTCTAGTCTCATGTCCAAGCTCGCATAAGCATTCCATACGCTAAAACCAACGGATCACTTTCCTAAACATATACCATGCGACAAGCCTCCACATTCTATGAAGCACCAATTCGGCATAGCCCCATAATGACACAAGCTGTTCTATTACTGCTATTGACATTGTTGCTTTGACCACATGCAGTACGACACGACGCCACCAACGCAGATTTAAGCACAGGAGCCCTTTTGCCACTGGCTTCCAGACAACCTGCCAGCTAAGCATCGTACTGCCGAAGTCGCCTGAACGCGTGGACTCCTGCCAGTCTCCATCAACACTCCGCTCCAATACTGAGTGCCATCCTCTAATCGCTAAAATGCGCACTACACATGAAAGCTTGACATACTTGATGTGCACCGAAGCATGCTTCACACCGCGAGTAAGTGCCGCTTTCCACCGCTCCACATGCTCGTCTTTTCAGTTAATAATCCACTTACTTAAGGGACACCTTAGTGGAAAGCAAAAGACCTAGAGCCACTAAACTGTACGTATAAACCCATACGAATACATACATGTTGACAAGCACAAAGCAAAAAAACAGAAAACCGCGGACGTCCAACGAGTCGCATTTGCTAACCTACTTTTCCGCTTGCCTCAAGGGCAGGGCGTTAGTCGCCCACTTCCCTTCAGCATAGATAGAACTTGAACTGACGTTCCAGCAACACCCGACGCTTTGCCGTTCACACTGATATTATCGAGATGGTCTCGCACTCTATTCGCACAGCGCGACAACACCAGTCCACGCAGAGCAGAGACCAGCTATCTCAGCTCCTGAGTTTGGCCGATACAGCCTGTTACGGGTGCCAGCCGCATCCCGTTGCCACGCACGTGTAGGCTGCACCAACGGGCCAACCCACAACGCACAGCTGCCAAGATGCCAGTACTAGGAACCACCTTTTCGCTAGACGCGAAGCAGAAAGCAGCTCCTTGCGTCGGTGCCGTCTCGAGCTCTGCACCCGCCGCCCTCCATTATGCCACAGCTCAGACGTGAGGAAGCACACACGCTAATCGCTCACTCAGGAGCGTCTGCCAAACTACCCAGTGGTCACGCACAACTCGACATCTCCACCCCATGCTGTGCAAGCACACCTAGGTATACGCTGCCAGACCTAACCTACAACATACACATGCAACACTTGGTGCGCTACTGCTGAACACCAGCAACAGCAAGGATTCTTTCCCCTACACAAGCGAGTCTCCCGAGAACTATGCGTCCCATTCACTATGGACCCAGTGGCAAAGGTGGATGGGCGATATACTGCCTCCAGCGCCAAATGGACCATTGCCCCTGCATGACAGCCCGTCCACTACCGCATTGTTCCACCTCCTGCGTGCCTTGTGCTCAAGGCCACAACCAAAAATGCAATACATGAGCAGGTGATGCCCTTTGCTTGGTCATGGCCATCCAAGTGCTAGGCCACGCGACTCCTCGTGCACACTCGCCGTTTCCAGATGCACGAACCAAGTGTGCTGCAGCAACGTTCCTAGAACCAGTCCCATAAATGCATGCTCTCACGTGAGCCCAATTGCTTTTTCTTTTGCCTCAACGGGCAGGGCGTTAGTCGCCCGCCTCCCTTTAGCATAGATAAAAGCTGGACTGTTGTTCCGGTAACATCCGACGCGTTGCCGTTCACATTGATATTATCAGGATGATATTGCACTCTATTCGCACAGCGCGAAAACACCAGGCCACGTAGATCAAAGCACTGCGGTCTGCATGGCGAGTGTGTATAGGTGTGGTATCTAGTTTCTAGATAGTGTATCAGTTATACCCAGTTTGGGATGCTATAGTAAAATATAGGATGCCGCAAGGGCGCGTGTATCCGCAATCGCATCGGTGCTTTCAAAAGAGGCAATAAGTTGTGAAGTGCCTGGGTAGATACCGCCATCAACTGAGCGTGAATACATGCTGTATTGGCGCAGCCTTGTTGCTGCCACCGATGTACAAACGGTACAGTGGTAGCTAGTGTCTCCTGAGTAACGAGGTAACATGAGCACACTTCGCGATTGCCTGACGAGCCGGTGAAGACAGCGTCCTTCGAATGAATATCGCCTGCTGTGCAGTCACCAATCCTGGGTTGCTCTCCTCATGGCATCCTAGTGTGTATGCAGTTGTGTCGGAAGGCTGACATGGGTTCGAATTGTGTCCTTATTGCGCCTGCTCCGCTCTTGTTGGGCAACGCGTGTACGCCGTGCACCTCCTGGCGGACCCGCTGTCTGGTTCATTTCACCTGTGAGAAACTCTTGCAAGCCTACAGCCTACAGCATGGGGAAAACAACTTTGCTCCACTGTGCCTATACAAGGGACACGACATCTCTTTGTGTTTCTACATTGTGTTGAGCAAGTAGCCAACACAGTTGCTTCTGGAGTGTCCTCTCTTGCGTAAGTGTGCTGCCGTCATCACTATATTGTGGATGACCCATAGGCAACTGTCGAATGCTGTGATAATATACACATTCAGGCGTACAAATAGCGCTGCGCATAAAATTATGTTAAGGGGATCGTTCTAAGAACTAGTTTTTTTTCTGCTAAAATAAATTGCATTGTGGGATTGTTGTATTTATCAACCCCTTACAAAAAATGTGGATTTATGAACAAAGACTACCGAATAGAAGAAGCGTATGCAAGCCTCCAGACCATAGCAGGTCTTGATGCCCACTCTAGTGCAGTAGCTGGACATGGCGTCGTGCATCCGCACATACGGCCTTCGTGAAGCTTCACCTCAAAATGTACATCATGGACTCAGTTGCCTTTCGAGTAGCCTAATATTCTTCCTGATCACAGCAATTTGAGCAAATGGTAGGACAGTATCTGAACACAGAGAGAGTTGCTGGGTGCATTTTCAACCACTCGGGGACGACGTGCTTCACTCCTTCGGGGACTAGGAGCCGCCTCCAAACACACAACAGAGGAAGGTTAGATAAACTCCGGTTCTGAGGCGAAAGGCTCCTGTACGCGGAAAAGACGATCCAAAAGCACTACTGTTAGCATCATCGCACCTTTTAGTGTACTGCAGAAAAACCAAAAGATCAGCCTCCATCCTCCACAGGAGCAGAGAATGCATGCCACTAAGTGTCTTAGAATCTAATCAAATCCAGCAACACAGTAAATAATCCGAAAAGTGTGTGTTCGAAAAGGCTGGAGATGGCGAAACCATTTATAGGCAGACACGGAGCGCTTCGTTTGTCACACATTCAAATAAGCGCTGACCCCGACGGAAAGGGCCTTTCGATAGGGGTAATCGTCGGCAATTCGAAGTATTATAAAGCCCTGGCCTCGTTGGCAACAATGCAACCTGCGCATCTCTCTCATGTGAGGTCAAGTGCATGTGAAGCACGTTATTAGTTAATTGTGCTAAACTACGGCACTTGCAAGCACACCTAAAAGATCTCTGATGAACGCCAATAGGAGCAAGGTAAATATTTATTTCTTTATGCTCTCTGATTTGCGCCATCTCTCCCTTGATAATCCACTGAAGCGGAATTCGGTGGTCAGTAGCTGTGTATACGTGTAGACGGTACACATTACGAAGACGACTTCAGCTACACACGGCTTTTCTTAATGTACGAGTACAACACATCGTGCCAAAGGCACTCACAAGAAAGATCGACTGATGTGAGAATAGCATCAGTGTAAAAACCGCTGGCAGCATCCGTGATGCCGACGCCTGCAATGACAACAAACCAACATCGAGCAACAGAAAACAGGGTGTGGCACTCACTGTGATCCGCTGTAGGGCGATCTGCCAGAAAAAGGTACATCACATTTATTGATACATTGAAGAGAAAATATCAAATATTCGCCGCGGTTCTATTCGTTGTGTATCGATGAAGCACTGTACAAAAACGAAACGGCATTATTCCTTGTGCGCACAATCAACGTACACCAAGCAGCCAAGCACGAAGTTAATAGCCTAGTGAAACTGAGTCTACAAGCGGGCTTCATACTTGACGCATGCATCAAGGTTATTGGATCACGTGCTGCAGCCACGTTTTTGAACTCGCTAAACGCATACTGAGCTGGCGTTGTAAACGTTTGCCTCAGCAGCCAAGCCCGCTGGAGGCCCAACGCATTTTCAGCAAAATCTTAAACAGCTTCACTGTGGGTGTTCTCAAATGTTGTGGTGTGGAATCCGAGAGGAAGCCCTGCAGCTTTTCGACGCAAGCTGATCACTCAATGTTCTACCATGTGCCTGTGCATGCTTCGTTACGCTGCCGCGATTCACTTTGCACAGATACTTCGGCTCTGGTGCTGGTCTTACGTGCAGCACTGATGTCTCAAGACAAAGTAGCTCACCA